>NW_027649979.1:0-17500 GCF_965287045.1 Carcharhinus amblyrhynchos
TTTACTCGCAGGTGCGTCGGTCCACCTTGTTGTCTAACGAGGGGCATCTACACAGTGGGTCATGCGTGGGCTGCTCTTGGATGTTTCGAGAGTGGCCTCGTACTTCATGTTCGTTGTGTGTGCTTAAACCGGGACCAGCAGATGGGCACCACAACAGCTCAGTGACTATCACTGATTGCTGTGCAGACACATGGGTTTGGGCCGGTGTCTGTGGGAGTTTGCGCATTCTCCCTGTGGTTGTGTGGGTTTCCTCCGGGTGCTCCGGTTTCCTCCCACACCCCTAAGAACATAAGAAATAGGAGCAGGAGTAGGCCATCTAGCCCTTCGAGCCTGCCCTGCCATTCAATAAGATCATGGCTGATCTGTCGTGGCTCAGTTCCACATTCCCGCCCTCTCCCCATAACCCTTAATCCCCTCGCTTATCAAAAACCCATCAACCCGCGTCTTAAAAATATTTAGCGAGGCAGCCTCCACCACCTCAACGGGCAGAGAATTCCAGAGATTCACCACCCTTTGAGTGAAGAAGTTCCTCCTCAACTCCGTTCTAAATCGCCCCCCCCCTTTATCTTGAGGCTGTGCCCCCTAGTCCTACTGTCCTTTCTGAGCGGGAAGAGTCTCTCCACCTCTATCCTATCCATCCCATTCATCATCTTATACGTCTCAATGAGATCTCCCCTCATTCTTCTAAACTCTAACGAGTACAAGCCTAGTTTATTCAGCCTCTCCTCATAGCTCAACCCCCTCAACTCCGGTATCAGCCTAGTAAACCTCCTCTGCACTCCCTCCAAGGCCAAAATATCCTTGCGTAAGTGCGGCGACCAAAACTGCACACAGTACTCCAGCTGCGGACTCACCAATGCCCTATACAGCTGCAGCAAGACCTCCCTACTTTTATATTCAATCCCCCTCGCGATGAAGGCCAACATCCCATTTGCCTTCCTGACCACCTGCTGCACCTGCAGGCTGGGTTTTTGCGACTCATGCACAAGGACCCCGAGGTCCCTCTGCACCGTCACCTGTTGCAGTTTTTCGCCACGTAAGTAATAATCCTTCCTATCATTATTCCTACCAAAGTGGACCACCTCACACTTGCCAACATTAAATTCCATTTGCCATTTCCTGGCCCATTCGCCCAGCCTATCTAGATCCTTCTGCAGACTCTCCACACCCTCCGCACAATTTGCCGTTCCACCAATCTTGGCGTCATCAGCAAATTTCGACACCATACACTCGGTTCCCTCCTCCAGATCATCTATATAAATGGTAAATAGCTGAGGCCCCAGCACCGACCCCTGGGGCACTCCACTAGTCACCATCCGCCAATCTGAATAGCACCCATTGACCCCCACTCTCTGCCTCCTATTTGACAGCCAATCCTCTATCCACGCTAACACCCTACCCCCAACTCCATGTCCCCTGACCTTCTGCAATAACCTCTTGTGAGGTACTTTGTCAAACGCCTTCTGAAAATCAAGAAAGACCACATCCACCGGCTCTCCTCTATCCACCGCCCTAGACACATCCTCATAGAACTCCAATAAATTCGTCAGACACGACTTCCCCTTAACGAAACCGTGCTGCATCTGCTCTATCAAACAATTCCCCTCAAGATGCCTCGCTATTTTCTCCTTGATCACGGATTCTAACATTTTACCTACAACAGACGTTAAACTAACCGGCCTATAATTCCCTGCCTTTTGCCTGGCACCCTTCTTAAACAACGGCGTAACATTAGCCGTTTTCCAATCTTCCGGCACTTCCCTGGAATCCAGCGACATTTGGAAAATAACCACCAAGGCATCCACTATCACCTCCGCCATTTCTTTCAGAATCCTCGGATGCATTCCATCCGGTCCTGGGGACTTGTCCACAATCAGCCCCTCCAGTCTGTCGAGCACCGCCTCTCTAGTAACAATAATGTCATTGAGACCCTCCAGTCCTACCACCTTTCCATCGCTAACACCCGGCAAATTATTCACGTCCTCCTCCGTGAAGACCGAAACAAAAAAGTTATTCAAGACCTCAGCCATTTCCCCATCCCCTACCACTAAGTCCCCCTTCTCATCCTCTAAGGGTCCAACGTTCACCCTAGCCAGCCTCTTCCTTTTTATATACTTATAAAAACTCTTGCTATCCTTTTGTATATTAAGTGCTAGCCCAGCTTCATAGTTTCTCCTACCCTTCTTTATCAACTTCTTTGTCAATCTTTGTTGACATTTAAACCTCTCCCAATCCTCTTCTCGCCCACTACTCTTAGCTACTCTAAATGCCTCCGTTTTTAACACTTTCCTTCACCTCCTTCGTTATCCACGGCTTATTACCTCTCCTCCTACGGTCCTTTTTAACCATCAGAATAAATTTCTGCTGAGCACCAAGAAAGATCTCCTTAAAGATCCTCCACTGCTCCTCAGCAGACCTACCTTCCAACGCGCTCCCCCAGTCCACATTCGCCAATTCTTCTCTCATCCTACCGTACTCCCCTCTGTTCAAACAAAGGATGCGTGTCTGGGAACCCACTTTCTCCTCCTCCATCTGCACCAGAAACTCCACCATACAATGATCACTCTCCCCAAGAGGATCCTTCACCGCAAGGTCCCTAATTCTACCCGCCTCATTACATAACACCAGATCCAAGATAGCTCGCTCCCTCGTCGGCTCCAACACACACTGTTCAAGGAAACTATCCCGGCAGCATTCCAAGAACTCCTCCTCGAGCCCACCACGTCCAACATGGGTCGACCAATCAATATGTAGATTGAAATCCCCCATAACTACGGCCGTCCCATTCCTGCACGCCGCACTTATTTGCGCGTTAACAGCCCACCCCACCTCCAGATCATTATTCGGGGGCCTATAGACAACACCCACCAGCGTCTTCCTCCCTTTGCTGTTCCTAATCTCCACCCACAACTATTCCACGTTCTGCTCCTTGGCTCCAATATCATCCCTTGCTACCACCCTGATGCTATCCTTAATCAGCAGAGCTACGCCCCCCCGCCTTTTCCCTCCTGCCTATCCTTCCTAAATACTTGATACCCCTGGACATTCAGCTCCCAGTCCCTGTCACCTTGCAGCCATGTCTCTGTAATGACCACCAAAGATGTGCTCTTAGGCTGATTGGTGTAACAAATTGTCCCTAAATTATTCTCCCCTGAACCTGGTTTCCAATGGGGGGTAACATAAGCACAGACACGGGTCGAGGGAGGTGTAAGAAAAACACATTGTTGAGATAGTGGCGCGCGCTCATTGGGCCGAAGGCTCTGTTTCCCGTGCTGGGTTGTTCTTTGAAAGCAACAAAGGAACACTGAGCAGCTCTGCCCAGGATCAGAGCCTCGGAAATGCAGTTTTCTCTTTCCTTGTTCCCTATATCTCACTGAGCAGATGCAGAGCTATCGCACAGAGAGCTGGAATTCACAACTTCACCCTGTCCCTGCACACTCACCTCAGCTTTATTTACATTCTGAATTATCCCAAAGATCTCAGGACAGATCCATGATGTCAGATATTCCCATTATTTATCAAACTGTTTCTTTGACCATGACAGATATTACCTGGGGTTTGTCAGATTGGTGTTTTTCATCCATCTACAGTTGCTGAAAAGTGGAGAGATATTCTATACCATTAAAAGCATCACATTGAATCAGGGAAATTCTTCAAAGACTATGAATTAATCACTTTCAAATTAGTACCATTTCTTCAGAACAAACTATTCATGTCGTCTATTATTGCAATGTAACTTTATTGTGTTGTCTGGTCTGTGCTGGTTTGAACTGAACACTGCTCAGTATGTACATGATCTGTGTTATTGAGTTTTGAAAGGGTTAATATTGCTGTTCTGTAATTGTAATGAATATTCCTCATTTTATCATCTATATCACTGTAGGTATTTGAAATTAAATGTTAGTTGGTTAATTCGTCAAATTCTAATTGGAAACTATTGGAACACTGAAACTAATATGTACACAAGCTAATAAAGAGCGGGCGGATGAGTATAAATACTGTAGCTAACAGTCAGCGTCAAACTAAACAGACCGTAAGATCCAGGGGCAGAATTCAGCTATTCTGCTCATTGAGTCCACTCCATCATTTAATCATGGCTGATAAGTTTCCAACCCCATTCTCCCATCTTTTCCCCATAACATCTGTCCCCTTACCAATCAAAAACATATCTATCTCTGTCTTAAATCCACTCAATGACCTGGCCATGCACAGCCTTCAATGGGAATGAATCCACAGATTCACCGCCCTCTGGCTGAAGAAGGTCCTCCTCTCGGTGTAAAACGGTTGTCCTTTTATTCTGAGGCTGTTCCCTCGGATCATCGTCTCTCCTACAAATGGAAGCATCTCCCTCATGTCCATTCTATCCAGGCCTCTTAGTATTCTGTAAGGTTCAATGAGGACCCCCCTCATCTTTCTAAACTCTGAGTACAGACCCAGGGTCCTCAAACACTCCTCCAACGTCCAGCTTTTCATTCCCGGAATCATCCTTGTGAACCTCTCCTGGACCTTCTCCAGGACCAGCACATCCTGTCTTTGATACAGACCCAAATTTACTCACAATATTCCAAAGGTAATCTGAGCAGAGCCTTAGAAACCATCAGCAGCTCAGCCCTGGGTTCAGCAACACAAATTCTTTTAATTTCTAAATGTGACAAAGGCCTTGAGGTTAACAATGAAACTCAGCTGATAAAGTCATTGATTACATGTCAATGTCGCAGGTTGGTCTGTCCCGGTTCGCCGAACAACAGGAGATTCAGATCCAGCTTCCAGTCACTTTCTCATCGCTGGGAGTTTAACCGACGATTTATCTTTTGATTTGATTTATTATTGAATTAGGAAGCATGGATTGGATTAGGGGATTACAGGGACTGGGAACGTCTGAAATGTGGAGTTTTTTCAAGGAGCAGCTACTGCGAGTCCTTGATAGGTATGTCCCTGTCAGGCATGGTGGATTTGGTAGATCTAGGGAACCGTGGTGCACTAAAAGAGTTGAGTCGATGGTTAAAAAGAAAAAGGAGGCTTATGTTCGGATGAGATTGGAGGGCTCAGATAGTGCACTAGAAAGCTTTAGATTGGCTAGGAGGGAGTTGAAGAGTGAGTTGAGAAGGGCTAAAAGAGGACATGAGAAGACTTTGGCTGATAGGATTAAGGAGAATCCTAAGGCGTTCTATAGGTATGTCAAGAACAGAAGGTTGGTCAGGGCAAGATTAGGGCCAGTTACAGACAGCAGGGGGAAGTTGTGTGTGGAACCGGAGGAGATTGGAGAAGTATTGAACCAATATTTCTCTTCGGTGTTCACGCAGGGGGACATGAATATAGCTGAGGAGGACATTGGGTTGCAGGGGTGTAAAATAGACAGTATTACGGTTGATAAAGAGGATGTGCTGGAAATTCTTGAGGGGCTGAAAATAGATAAGTCCCCTGGTCCGGATGGGATCTACCCTAGGATTCTCTGGGAGGCTAGAGAGGTGATTGCAGAGCCTCTGGCTCAGATCTTCAGGTCGTCATTGGTCTCTGGTGTAGTCCCGGAGGATTGGAGGATAGCGAATGTTGTCCCATTGTTTAAGAAGGGGAACAGAGACTTTGCCGGGAATTATAGACCGGTGAGTCTTACTTCTGTTGTGGGCAAGGTTTTAGAAAAAATTAT
Source organism: Carcharhinus amblyrhynchos (assembly GCF_965287045.1). Classification (NCBI taxonomy): domain Eukaryota; kingdom Metazoa; phylum Chordata; class Chondrichthyes; order Carcharhiniformes; family Carcharhinidae; genus Carcharhinus; species Carcharhinus amblyrhynchos. The sequence continues at coordinate 5,648 of NW_027649979.1, forward strand.
TAGGGATAGGATTTATAGTTATTTGGAGTGTAATGAATTGATTAGAAATAGTCAGCATGGTTTTGTAGCGGGTAGGTCGTGCCTTACTAACCTTATTGAGTTTTTTGAGAAGGTGACCAAAGAGGTGGATGGGGGCAAGGCAGTTGACGTGGTATACATGGATTTTAGTAAGGCGTTCGACAAGGTTCACCATGGTAGGCTTCTGCAGAAAATGCAGATGTATGGGATTGTGGGTAATCTAGGAAGTTGGATCAGGAATTGGCTATCAGATAGGAGACAGAGGGTGGTGGTGGATGGTAAATATTCATCATGGAGTACAGTTACGAGTGGTGTGCCTCAGGGATCTGTTTTGGGGCCACTGTTGTTTGTAATTTTTATTAATGATCTGGATGAGGGTATAGTTGGGTGGATTAGTAAATTTGCTGATGACACCAAAGTTGGAGGTGTGGTAGATTGTGAGGAAGGGTGTCATAGTCTGCAGGGAGACTTAGATAGGTTGCAGAGCTGGGCCGAGAGGTGGCGGATGGAATTTAATGTGGAGAAGTGTGAGGTAATTCACTTTGGTAGGAGCAACAGATGTGTCGAGTATAGGGCTAACGGGAGGACTTTGAATAGTGTGGATGAACAGAGGGATCTAGGTGTGTGTGTACATAGATCCCTGAAAGTTGGGAATCAAGTAGATAAGGTTGTTAAGAAGGCGTACGGTGTCTTGGCGTTTATTGGTAGGGGGATTGAATTTAGGAGTCGCAGTGTAATGTTGCAACTGTACACTACTCTAGTGCGGCCGCACTTGGAGTACTGTGTGCAGTTCTGGTCCCCGCATTACAAGAAGGATGTGGAGGCGTTGGAGAGGGTGCAGAGGAGGTTTACTAGGATGTTGCCTGGTATGGTGGGGAGGTCCTATGAGGAGAGACTGAGGGATTTAGGGTTGTTTTCGTTGGAAAGAAGGCGGCTAAGAGGGGATCTTATTGAAACATATAAGATGATTAGAGGTTTAGATAGGGTGGATAGTGATAGCCTTTTTCCTCGGATGGAGAAAGCTAGCACGAGGGGGCATGGCTTTAAATTAAGGGGGGGTAGCTACAGGACGGATGTCAGGGGTAGGTTCTTTACCCAGCGGGTGGTGAGGGATTGGAATGCCCTGCCTGCTGCAGTTGTAAATGCATCTAGTTTGGGGGCGTTTAAGAGATCTCTGGATAGGTTTATGGACGAAAAGGGATTGGTATAGGCTAGTGGGTCATTGTTTTTGTAACTGGTCGGCGCAACATCGTGGGCCGAAGGGCCTGTTCTGCGCTGTAATGTTCTATGTTCTATGTTCTATTATTGTCACATGTATTAACATACAGTGTATTGCTTCTTGTGCACTAAACAAACAGAGCATAATGTTGATAGAGAAGGAGAGAGTGTGAAATGTCCTGTTCCAGTCACAGCTCGGGGGTAGCAATGCACTCCGGTGAACTCATACAAGATCGGTTCATTCCAAAGTCTGACGGCAGCTGGGAAGAAGCTGTTCCTGAATCGGGTGGGACAGGAGCTCAGACGTAGAGCAGGATCCCAGACCAAACTGTGAGACAACCAGAAAGAACACTTTCTATGGGGCACTTGTCAAAGTTACTGAGAGTCGGAGCGGGGAATTTCCCCAGTCTGTGTGTGAGGGTCTGGGAGAAATCTCAAATTGGAGAGATGATAATGTTTGAATTGTAATATCGAACGGGGTAAAGTATCCGGGAGCTGAGTGGGTTCAATAAAGGCTGGAATACAGACTGGGGGGGGAGGGGGGGAGGGGAATGAGTCTTGTAGGAGAGGGAGGGGGGGGGTGAGGGGTGGGGGGGTGAGGGGGGGGAATTTGAGGAGGGTCCCAGAGCCTCTGAGCAGCTGAACTGGGGAAGCCTTTGGGCAGAGACGGCGCTGCTGCTGTTTCCCCTCCTGGCCACCAGGGGCCGCTGTAACCCTCCCGGCTGGTGTTGCAGCTGCTGTTCCTCCCAGTGTCACCTCCTGCTGCCTCCGGGTCAACCGCTGCTCGTTGGCGGAACATCCGGGGTCTGTGGAGGGGCGGGGCCACCGCCATGTTGCCGTGACGTCACTGGGCCCCTCCCCCGCCGCTTTTTTTAAATAAAAAGATGTGAGTGTTGAGCAATGGGGAAAGTGAGAGAAATTCCGAGCCGGAAACACCGACAGGAACCGAATCAAAATTAAATCAAATCCCTATTTATATCCCGAGGCCGGGGCGGGGCCGCGCCTGCGCGCTGAGTTCTCCCAGACTGCACCGCGCGGATCTGATTTAAAAAAACACAATTTTTAAAATAAAAGAAGCGACCTTCCCGAATCGAGCAGGAACAGAAATTCTGCCGGGAGCGGATTAGGAATAAAAACCATCAACATTTTTTAAAAAATTAACATGTACCTGCGGGTGCGCATGTGCAGTAGGGGGATTGTCCCAGAGGGCCGTGCGCGGGCCGCCGCCGCCGCCGCCGCCGCATTGAAGCCCCCGGCAACGGCAAGATGGCGGCGGGCCGTCTCCCCCGGCAACGGCAAGATGGCGGCGGGCCGTCTCCCCTGGCAACGGCAAGATGGCGGCGGGCGGTGAGTGCCGGTGGCGCAGCCGCAAAGCGGGACTGGGAGCCGGGCCCCCGCGCGGGGCAGAAAGAGGCCATTCAGCCCATCAGAGAGTTCCCCTCCCCCAGTCTAACACACTCCCCCCCCCCAGTCTAACACACTCCCCCCCCCCTAGTCTAACACTCTCCCCCCCCCAGTCTAACACACTCCCCCCCCCCCCAGTCTAACACACTCCCCCCCCCCAGTCTAACACACTCCCCCCCCCCCAGTCTAACACTCTCCCCCCCCCCAGTCTAACACACTCCCCCCCCCCCCAGTCTAACACACTCCCCCCCCCCAGTCTAACACACTCCCCCCCCCCCAGTCTAACACTCTCCCCCCCCCCAGTCTAACACACTCCCCCCCCCCAGTCTAACACTCTCCCCCCCCCCAGTCTAACACACTCCCCCCCCCCCAGTCTAACACACTCCCCCCCCCCAGTCTAACACACTCCCCCCCCCAGTCTAACACACTCCCCCCCCCAGTCTAACACACTCCCCCCCCCCAGTCTAACACACTCCCCCCCCCAGTCTAACACACTCCCCCCCCCCAGTCTAACACTCTCCCCCCCCCCCAGTCTAACACACTCCCCCCCCCAGTCTAACACACTCCCCCCCCCAGTCTAACACACTCCCCCCCCAGCCTAACACACTCCCCCCCCCCAGTCTAACACACTCCCCCCCCCCCAGTCTAACACACTCCCCCCCCAGTCTAACACACTCCCCCCCCCCCAGTCTAACACACTCCCCCCCCAGTCTAACACACTCCCCCCCCCCAGTCTAACACACTCCCCCCCCCAGTCTAACACACTCCCCCCCCCCCAGTCTAACACACTCCCCCCCCCGAGTCTAACACACTCCCCCCCACCCCCCCCAGTCTAACGGGGGTGTGGGGGGACAGGGTGGGGGCAGGGCGGGGACAGGATTCTAGAGGAAACTCCAACATCATTCTGGCCACTTTATTAAAAATATCATTTACACAAATTATTTATTTCTTCCCCTTTAAACATTTTGACTCCTGGACCTTCAAATAACTGAATAAAAAATCCCCCGTCTGTTATAGACTCATTGACACTCTCCCAAACCATTCACTTTTCAGACAAAATAACTCCCGTCCACCTCCCCTCAGATAACACTCCCCTCGGTCACCCTGTCCCCCTCCCCTCAGATAACACTCCCCTTGGTCACCCCGTCCCCCTCCCCTCGGTCACTCCATCCCCCTCCCCTCGGATAACACTCCCCTCGGTCACTGCGTCCGCGTCCCCCTCCCCCTCAGATAACACTCCCTTCGGTCACTCCATCCCCCTCCCCTCAGATAACACTCCCCTCGGTCACTGTGTCCCCCTCCCCCTCAGATAACACTCCCTTCGGTCACTCCATCCCCCTCCCCTCGGTCACTCCGTCCCCCTCCCCTCGGTCAGTCCCTGGGGAATGGGATATAAAAGCAGGAGAATGTGAAGTGATGCGGTTTGGTGGGAGAATCACGGAGCTGATGATTATTTCAGTGGGGATGAGGCAGGAAAGTGGAATGGAGAGGATCAGAAATACCATCTTGTTGAATGGTGGGTCAGACTTGTTGGGCCGAATGGCCTATTTCTGCTCATCCCTTTTTAATGGGAGTGAAATAACAGTCAGTGAGTTCCCCTGAAATTGAATTCATTCCAAAAATAAAACCACCATTAAAGGCCTGATGGAGTTTTAATCCCACCCCAGTGAACACAAATGAAATGTAATATTTCCCCCCCTTCCCCCGGATGGGGGATATTTGGACACGGTAACTCTGTATTCACTCATTCACCATCAAGCTGCATTGTGAAGCTGCCACTCACTGCTCCAGATACAGAGTTAACCTCACTAACACGGGGAGGGGGTTTGAGGCCGTCTCGTACAAGGTATCAGAATTAGGAAGCTCATTCTTCTGCCAAGTGAGAGGCAGAGGCAGAGATTTCCCACACTGGAAAAGGGCTGACATTGTATTCAATGCAATGCCCCAACAGCATGGGGGGCTTTCACCCACACTGAGGGGGAAACCACACATTTCTAACACAAAAAATCCCCCATGTTTCTGAATCAGTGTCATTGTCCTGGGCAGGAATTGGATCACCTTTAGGAAGCTGGATTGGGATTTAAAGGAGTCAAAATAATGAAAATCAGCTCCAGAATTACACAGACAAAAATGTTTTATTTTCCAGTGCAGCAGAGCTGACTTTTCCATTTGAATCCCAGTCAGTTGAGGGGGAGCCTGTCAAACAGGTCCTCTCCCTGCCATTCTCAGGCACTCCCAGTCTCTTCAGGCTGGTGATGTGATCTCCAAGCTTCTTGATCATCTTCACTTGTTCATCCAAGCAGCGAGTCTCCAGGAAGTCACACAGCTGGAAGAGGAGGAGGAGAAGTCATTAACATCTCACAGCAACAAGTATTAGTTGGATTTCGTCAATAGATAGTGCAATCCCAAGGGATTGGAGAGTGTATTTATATCCCAGGATTACTGGGGCAGCATTGTCTTCTCTCCATTACCAATCCCCAGTTAGATTCAGAGACCCTGAGACATGTCTCCATTCCCATTTATCCAGTATCCCATATCAGGGAGTTCCGTGAGGGTCAGTGTTCCCAGAGGAGAGTTTGTGCAGATCCAGCAGACTCTGGTTCATATCCTTCTCCAGCTGCTTGTGAACAGCATCCTCACAGTCCTTGTGGTGGTTCTGACTGACTTGGGAAGCCATTTGTTCTCACTGGACGATAACTCAAACAAGCTGAGCTGTCTTGTCACAGGCTCTTGTATTTATACCACGGGGACATCCTGCATTCAATCTGGGAATGATTGACAATCCCTGACAGCCAATCAGGAATCTTCAATCAATCAAGGCACCAATCACGGTGGGGTGTGATATCCCAAGCCAATCACAGCAGTGGATTACAGGCGGATGTAGATGACTCAGAGCATCAGCACAGGAGGAGGCCAATCAGCCCCTCAAGCCTATCCCATCATTCCTTCACATCATGTCTGCTCTCATTTCAACCCTATCCCATCATGCCCTTGCCGAACAAATAGCTAATGTCCAACATTTAGGGGGAGCGAGGCCCAGGATTGCAGCAGCTGCTGTGTGAACATAAGAAATAGGAGCAGGAGTCGGCCATCTAGCCCCTCGAGCCTGCCCCACCATTCAATAAGATCATGGCTGATCTGAAGTGGATCAGTTCCACATTCCCGCCCTCTCCCCATAACCCTTAATCTCCTCGCTTATCAAAAACCCATCAACCCGCGTCTTAAATATATTTAGCGAGGCAGCCTCCACCACTTCAACGGGCAGAGAATTCCAGAGATTCACCACCCTTTGAGTGAAGAAGTTCCTCCTCAACTCCGTTCTAAACCGCCCCTCCTTTATCTTGAGGCTGTGCCCTCTAGCCCTGCTGTCCTTTCTGAGCGGGAAGAGTCTCTCCACCTCTATCCTATCCATCCCATTCATTATCTTATACGTGAAGATGTGCATCACCCCATAACAGGCAGGCTCTCAGTCTGAGATCAAACTCATTTCAGAGTCATATAGAACACCAAGTTTACAGTCTGATTCACACTGACAGGGAGTTAGTTGCTGTGTTTTATGAAGAGTTAGACAATGATACAGTCTGTGTTGTGAGTGACACATATGTTAATTTTTGATGGTGGATTGAATGTATTAGGCAAATCAGACTGAACAAATCCGATGGTTTCAATGTTCCATTTGGAAAAATAATCTGTTTTTGTATATTTAATTTGGTGTATAATTGTAGAGGAATTAATTACAAAAATGTAAATAACAGAATTGATAAATGAGAGATGCAGCCCGTGAGCGTGATGTGTATCTGTGGTATTGGCAGCTGAGTTTCTGTGTGTTTGTCAGTGAGATTACACTCTCAGGGATCATTTCTATAGTGTTTTCCTAGAGAAATGTGTTTCTACAGTGTGTGGTCTCCCAATCCATGAGGAGGATTTCTAGTGTTCTCTTCTGAGCAGGAAGCTGGTACTGAGTGTTACTTTTAGTAACTGCTCAGTGTCATTGATGAGTGTTCTTTCTCTCTCTTGTAGAGAGGTGGAGGAAGGGAACACAGTCTGAGTGGATTGTCTATAAAATTTTGTGGAAGTTGTTTTGTTGGGGGCATTTACAATGTGAACTCTGGTCTTCATTTTCAGTCTATCTGTGCCAGTGGGGGCTGCTGTGTGTGACATGTACTGTTGGTGGCAGTGGGTTTACAGAATGGAAATCCTGGTTAACAGTGGGTGGATCAAACTGTGATCAGTGCTAACCACCGTGCCAATGTGCCACTATTGTGTTTGGGATCCATGGTTGAGTGGTTATGGTCGACAAGATTAAGGTGTACAAAAGTCTGAGGGAGGTAGATTGGGTGGACAGGAAGGAACTTTTCCCTTTAGTAAACAGGGGACATAGATTTAGGGTAAGTAGCAGGAAATGTAGAGAGGATTAGAGGAAATACATTTTCACTATCCAGTCGCTTCACACCAATGCGACGGTTAAGAAAGCCTCACCAATGCCTCTACTTTCTCAGGAGGTGAAGGAAATTTGCCATGTCCGCTGTGACTCTCACCAGCTTTTACAGGTGCACTGTAGAAAGCATCCTTTCTGGTTGTATCACAGCTTGGTCTGGGCTCCTGCTCTGTCCAAAACCACAAGGAACTACAAAGAGTTGTGAATGTAGCTCAGTCCATTCTGCAAACCAGCCTCCCATCCATTAACTCTGTCTACACTTCCCGCTGCTTCAGAAAAGGAGCCAGCATAATCAAGGACAACATACTTGTGGGCCGAAGGGCCTGTTTGTGCTGTAGTGTTCTATGTTCTATGTTCTATACACCCCGGACATTCTCTCTTCCACCTTGTTCCGTTGGGAAAAAGATACAAAAGTCTGAAGTCACACACAATGGACCTACCTCATATTAAGTTGATCTTTCTTTACATGCTAGTTGTGACTGTAACACTACATTCTGTAACCTCTCCTTTCCTCTCTATGAACGGTATGCTTTGTCTCTATAACACACAGGAAACAATATTCTTCACTGTATAATACTATTTAAGGACCCCATGACCCTGGACATTCTCTCTTCCATCTTCTGTCAGGAAAAAGATACAAAAGTTTGAGGTCATGTACCGACCAACTCAAGAACAGTTTCTTCCCTGCTGCTGTCAGACTTTTGAATGGACCTACCTCGCACTAAGTTGGTCTTTCTCGACACCCTCGCTATGACTGTAACACTACATTCTGCACCCTCTGGTTTCCTTCTCTATGAACGGTATGCTTTGTCTGTATAAAGCACAAGAAACAATACTTTTCACTGTATACTAATACATGTGACAATAATAAATCAAATCAAATCAGAACCTTCTACACTTAAGAATTAAGATCAGTATTTGAAAGACCTCAGCATACAAGGTGTGGGAAAACACAATTAAAAGGGACACGTGTTTCAGAAGCAGCACAGGAACAATTCTTTCTGCACTGCAACATTCCATACACAACTCCAAATCAAACTTCTCCTTTTGTTAATTTTATAGACAATCCACTCAGACTGTGTTCCCTTCCTCCAACTCTCTACAAGAGAGAGAAAGAACACTCATCAATGACACTGAGCAGTTACTAAAAGTAACACTCAGTACCAGCTTCCTGCTCAGAAGAGAACACTAGAAATCCTCCTCATGGATTAGGAGACCACACACTTTAGAAACACATTTCTCTAGGAAAACACTATAGAAATGATCCCTAAGAGTGTAATCTCACTGACAAACACACAGAAACTCAGCTGCCAATACCACAGATACACATCACGCTCACGGGCTGCATCTCTCATTTATCAATTCTGTTATTTACATTTTTGCTAATTAATTCCTCTACAATTATACACCAAATTAAATATACAAAAACAGATTATTTTTCCAAATGGAACATTGAAACCATCAGATTTGTAAACTCTCATTTCCATAATATATTCAATCCACCAATCAAAAGTTTTTGTTTTTGTGAGTTATATTTATTCATAAATACGAAAGTGTGATAATCTTTAGGTATATCATGTTACACTCCGAGATACTTCAACACACTCAAAGCAACATCACAGATATTTTCCAATGGTCTGTATAAATGGTGTAAAAGTAGTTAAAGATTGTCTGTATAGAACAAATTGGACTTTGAGGTGTTTCAGTCACAGGGACAGGGGGTACAGCAGTCTAATTACTTGGAGTGTTTGATGGCAGTGTGGGTCAGACCCATCCTTCACAACCCAGGGGACAGATAGTGTCTCAGTATGTACTCACACTGAGTGTTTCTGTACTTAGAATCTATACACAGCTTGGTGCAGACACACGTGAAGAGGGCTCTTAGGATTGTGATGGTGTGGAATACGCTTTTCCCCTTTATCTCAAGGTGATACATTGTGTTCCTGTGAGCATGGTTTATTTTTGGTCTCCAGATACAGTGGGAAATGTCTCAGTTGATTGTCATAGTGCGGGAGTGAGGAATGGGCCAGACCTGCGCCACATACAGTAACACCCAGAATGTCTCACATCTGATCACCAGGTTTTTACTTGTAATTGAACATAGAACATTACAGCGCAGAACAGGCCCTTCGGCCCACGATGTTGCGCCGACCAGTTAAAAAAGCAATGACCCTCTAACCTAAACCAATCCCTTTCCATCCATAAACCTATCCACGGATCTCTTAAACGCCCCCAAGCTAGGCACATTTACAACTGCAGCAGGCAGGGCATTGAATCCCTCACCACCCTCTGGGTAAAGAACCTACCCCTGACATCCGTCCTATAACTACCACCCCTTAATTTAAAGCCATGCCCCCTCGTGCTAGCTTTCTCCATCCGAGGAAAAAGGCTATCACTATCCACCCTATCTAAACCTCTAATCATCTTATATGTTTCAATAAGGTCCCCTCTTAGCCGCCTTCTTTCTAACGAAAACAACCCCAAATCCCTCAGTCTCTCCTCATAGGACCTCCCCTCCATACCAGGCAACATCCTGGTAAACCTCCTCTGCACCTTCCCCAATGCCTCCACATCCTTCCTATAATGTGGGGACCAGAACTGCACACAATACTCCAAGTGCGGCCGCACCAGAGTCTTGTACAGTTGCAACATGACGCTGCGGCTCCTAAATTCAATCCCCCTACCAATAAACGCCAAGACACCGTATGCCTTCCTAACAACCTTATCGACTTGATTTCCAACTTTCAGGGATCTATGCACATATACACCTAGATCCCTCTGTTCGTCAACACTATTCAGAGTCCTACCATTAGCCCTATACTCTACATATCTGTTATTCCTGCCAAAGTGAATTACTTCACACTTCTCCGCATTAAACTCCATCCGCCACCTCTCGGCCCAGCTCTGCAACTTGTCCAAGTCTCTCTGTAAACTATGACACCCTTCCTCACAATCTACCACTCCTCCGACTTTGGTGTCATCAGCAAATTTACTAATCCATCCTTCTATACCCTCATCCAGATCATTTATAAAAATTACAAACAGCAGTGGCCCCAAAACAGATCCCTGAGGCACACCACTTGTAACCGAACTCCATGACGAATACTTTCCATCAACCACCATCCTCTGTCTCCTATCCGCTAGCCAATTCCTGATCCAATTAACTAAATCACCCTCAATCCCATACATCTGCATTTTCTGTCTCTATTCCCCTTCTTAAACAATGGGACAACATTCGCTATCCTCCAGTCTTCTGGCACTATACCTGTGATCAACGACGACCTGAAGATCAGAGCCAGAGGCTCCACAATCGCCTCTCTTGCCTCCCAGAGAATCCTAGGGTAAATCCCGTCCGGCCCAGGGGACTTATCTATTTTCAAACCCTCAAGAATATCTAGCACAACCTCCTTATCAACTGCAATACCATCCAGTTTACAACCCTGTAACCCAGTGTTCTCCACAGCTACATTTACATCTCCCTGCGTGAACACCGAAGAGAAATATTGGTTCAATGCCTCTCCAATCTCTTCCGGTTCCACACATAACTTCCCACTGCTGACTCTGACTGGCCCCAATCTTGCCCTAATCAATCTTCTATTCTTAACATATCTAAAGAAAGCTTTAGGATTCTCCTTAATCCTATCAGCCAAAGTCTTCTCATGTCCTCTTTTAGCTCCTCTGAACTCCCTCCTGGCTAATCTATAGCTTTCCAGTGCACTACCTGAGCCCTCAAGCCTCATCCGGACATAAGCCTCCTTTTTCCTTCTAACCAGCGAATCAACTTTTTTAGTGCACCACGGTTCCCTTGCTCGACCATTTCCTCCTTGCCTGACAGGGACATACTTATCAAGGGCTCGCAGTAGCTGCTCCTTGAATAAACTCCACATTTCGGACGTTCTGAGACCCTGTAGTCTCCTCGTCCAACCTATGCTTCCTAATTCTCTCCTAATAGCCTCATAATTACCTTTCCCCCAGCTAAAACTACTGACCCGAGGTTCATGCCTATCCCTTTCCATCACTAAGGTGAACGTAACCAAATTGTGGTCACTATCACCAAAATGCACACCAACTTCCAAGTCTAACACCTGGTCTGGCTCATTACCCAGCACCAAATCCAATATAGCCTCACCTCTAGTTGGCCTATCTACATACTGAGTCAAAAAACCTTCCTGCACACTTTGTACAAAAACTGACCCCTCTAACGAGCTAGAGCTATAGCAATTCCAATCAATATTAGTAAAGTTAAAATCCCCCATAACAATTACCCTATTACTTTCACTCCTAACCAGGATCGTCTCCGCAATCCTTTCCTCAACCTCTCTAGAACTTTTAGGAGGTCTATAAAAGACTCCCAACAGGGTGACCTCTCCTCTCCTATTTCTAATCTCCGCCCATACTACCTCAACAGACAAGTCCTCATCAAACTTCCTCTCTGACACTGTGATACAGTCCTTGACCAATAATGCTACCCCTCCCCCCCCACCTCCTTCTCTACTCCGACTAAAGCATTTGAACCCCGGAACCTGCAACAACCATTCCCGACCCTGCTCTATCCATGTCTCTGAAATGGCCACAACATCAAAGTCCCAGGTACTGATCCACGCTGCAAGTTCATCCACTTTATTGCGAATACTCCTCGCATTAAAGTACACGCATTTCAAACCCTGCTCTGCCCCACCCCCATGATGCCGTGCATTGCAGTCCCCATCTATGCCCCCCTCACTTTCACCCCCTCTACTCAGAATCCCACCCCGCCTCCGAATCAGTTTAAACCT
>NW_027649979.1:27500-30000 GCF_965287045.1 Carcharhinus amblyrhynchos
TCTCTCTCCCTCGCTCTCTCTCTGTCTCTCATTCTCTCTCTCTGTCTCTCTCTCTGTCTGCCTGTCTCTCTCTCTCTCACTTTCTTTCTCTCTCTCTCTCCCTCTGTGTCTCTCTCTCTCTCTGTCTCTCTCTCTGTCTCTCTCTCTGTCTCTCTCTCTGTCTCTCTCTCTGTCCGTCTCTCTGTCCGTCTCTCTCTCTCTGTCTCTCTCTCTCTGTCTCTCTCTCTGTCTCTCTCTCTGTCTCTCTCTCTCTCTCTGTCTCACTCTCTCTGTCTCCCTTTTTCTGTCTGCCTGCCTGTCTCTCTCTCTGTCTGTCTCTCTATGTCACACTCTCTCTGTTCTTGTCTCTGTGTCTCTCTCCCTCTGTCTCTCTCTGTCTCTCTGTCTCTGTATCTCTGTCTCTCTCTCTCTCTCACTTTCTGTGTCTGTCGCTGTGTCTGACTCTCTCTCTCTGTCACTCTCACTCACTCCTTGTCTCTTTCTCTCTCTGTCTCCCTCTCTCTGCCTCTCTCCCCCTCACTCACTGTCTCTCTCTCTCTGTCTCTCTCTCGCTCTCTGTCTCACACTCTCTCTCTCTCACTCTCTCTGTCTCTGTCTCTCTCTCTCAGTCTCTTTGTTTCTCTCTCTGTCTCTCTCTTTGTCTGTCAGTCTGTCTCTCTCTCTCACTGTCTCTGTCTCTCTCACTCTAGTTGTCTGTCTCTCTCTCTCACTCTCACTCTGTCTCCTCTCTCTCTGTCTGTCTCTCTGTCCTCTCCTTGTCTCTGTTTCTCTCTCCCTCTGTCTCTGTCTCTCTCTCTCTGTCTCTCTCTCTCTCTCTCACTATCTCACTCTCTCTGTGTCTCTCGCTCTGCCTGTCTCTGTCTCTCTGTCAATCTCTCTCACTCCTTGTCTCTATCTCTCTCTCCCTCTGGCTTTCTCTGTCACTCTCTCTGTCTCTGTCTCCCTCTCTCTGTCTCTCTCTCTGTCTCGCTCTCTCTGTCCATCTCTCTCTCTCCCTCACTATGTCCCTCTGTCTTGCTCTCTCTCTCTCTCACTCTGTCTCTCTCTCAGTGTCTTTCTCTTTCTTGTCTCTCTCTCCTCTCTGTCTGTCTGTCTGTCTCTCTCTCATTGTCTCTGTCTCTCACTCTATCTCTCACTCTCTCTCACTCTGTGTCTCTCCCGGTCTGACTCTCTGTCTCCTTGTTTCTGTCTCTCTGTCTGTCTCTCTCTCTCTCTCTCTCTCTCCGTCTCTCTCTCACTCTGAGTCTCTCGCTCTCTATCTCTGTCTCTCTGTCACTCTCTCTCACTCCTTATCTCTGTCTCTCTCCCACTGTGTCTCTGCCTGTCTCTCTCTGTCACTCCGTTTCTCTGTCTCTCTCTCTCTCTCTGTCTCACTCAGTCTCTCTCTCTCTCACTCTGTCTCTCTCTCTCTCCCTGTCTCTCACTCTCTCTCTGTCTCACTTTCTCTCTCACTCAGTCTCTCTCTCTCTCTCTGTTTTGTCTCTCTCTCTCACTCTGTCTTTCTCTCACTCTGCCTCTGTCTCTCTCTCTCTCCGCCTCTCTCTCTGTCTCTCCCTCTGTCTCTGTCTCTCCCACTCTGTCTATCGCTCTCTCAATCTCTCTGTCTCACTGTCTCTCCCTCTCTCTCTCTCTCCCTCTGCCTCTCTGTCTGTCTTCTCTCTTTCTCCCTCCCTCTGTCTCTCCCTCTCTGACTCCCTGTCTCTCTCTGTTTCTCTCTCTCTCTGTCTCTCTCCCTGTCTGTCTGTCTCTCTCTCTTCCTCTGTTGTCCTTCTCACTGTCTCTCACTCTGTCTCTCACACTCTCTGACTCTCTCTCTCTATCTCCCTCTGTCTCTCTCTCTCTCTGTCTCACTCACTCTGTCTGTTTTTCTCTCTGTCCCTCCCCCCTCACTCTGTCTCTCTCTCTCAATCTCTCTGTCTCTGTCTCTCTATCTCTGTCTCTCACTCTCACTCTGTATCTCTCTCACTCTGTCTCTCACTCTGTCTCTGTCTCTCTCTTTCTCTCCCCCTTGGTCTCTCGCTCTGTCTCTCTCTCTCTCTCTCTTACTCTGTCTCTCTCTGTCTGTGTCTCTGTAACTCTCTCTCTCCTAGTCTATGTCTCTCTCTCTCTGTCTCTCTCTATCTCTCGCTTACACGCTCTCTCTCTCACACTCTCTGAGTCTCTCACTCTCTTTCTCTGTCTCTCTCTCCATCTGTGTCTCTCTGTCTCTCTCTGTCTCTCCCCCTCTCTCTCTCTCCCTCTGTCTCTCTCTCTGTCTCTTTCTCTCTCTGTCTCTCTCTCTCCCTCTCTCTGTCTGCCTGTCTGTCTCTCTCTCTATCTGTCTCTCTCTCTCCTCTCTGTCTCTCTCTGTCCCTCTCTCTCAGTCTGTCTTTCTCTCTGTATCTCTCTCTGTCACTCTGCCTCCCTCTCTCTCCCTCTGTCTCTCTCTCTCACTCTCTCTGTTTCTCTCACTCTCTCTGACTCTCTCTCTCCCTCTCTCTCTGACTCTCACTCTCTCTGT
>NW_027649979.1:32500-35000 GCF_965287045.1 Carcharhinus amblyrhynchos
CTCTGTCTCTTCCTCTGTTAATCTCTCACTCTCAGTGTCTCTGTCTCTCTCTCTGTCTCTCTCTCTCAGTCTGTATCTCTCTCACTCTCTGTCTCTGTCTCTCTCTCTCTCTCACTCACTCTCTCTCTGTCTATCTCTGTCTCTGTCTGTCTCTTTCTCACTGACTATCTCTCTCGTTCTGCTCTCTCTCACTCTCTGTCTCTGTCTCTCTCTCTCCCTCTCTGTCTCTCTCACTCTGTCTCTCTCTCTCTGTCTCTCTCTGCTTCTCCATTTCTCTTTCCCTCTGTCTCTCTCTCTGTGTCTCACTCTCTGCCTCACTCTCTCTCTCTCTGTCTCACTCTCTGTCTATCTCTGTCTCTGTCTGCCTCTTTCTCACTGTCTATCTCTCTCACTCTGTCTCTCTCTCTCCTCTCACTCTCTGTCCCTCTCTCTGTCTCCGTATCTCTGTGTCTCCCCCATCTCTCTCTGTATCTCGCTCTGTCTGTCTCTGTCTCCCTGTGACTCTCTCTCTCCTTGTCTCTCTCGCTCCTTGTCTCTCTCACTCTGTCTCTCTCTGTCTCTGTCTCTCTCCACCACTGTCTCTGTCTCTCTCCCACTCTCTCTCTCTCTCTCTCTCCCCCTCTCTCTCTGTCTCTATCTGTCTGTCACTCTGTTTCTCTCTCTCTATCTCTGTCTTGCTCTCTCTCTCTCTGTCACTCTGTCTCCCTGTCACTCTCTGACTCTCTCTCTCTCTCTCTCTCTCTCACTCTCTCTCTCTGCCTCTGTCTCTCTCTCCCTCTCACTCGCTCTCTCTCTCTCCCTCTCTCTGTCGCTCTCTGTCTCTGCCTCTCTGTCTCTATCTCGCTCTGCCTCTCTCTCTGTCTCTCTCTTTCTCTCTCCCTTTGTCTCCCTCTCTCTCTGTCTCTCTCACTCTCTGTCTCTCTCTATCTCTGTCTCTCTCCCTCTCTGTTTCTCTCTCTGTCTTCTCTTTCTCTCGCTCTGCCCCTCTCTCTGTCTCTCTGTCACTCTCTGTGTCTCTTTCTATCTCTGTCTCTCACACACCGTTTCCCTCTGTCTCTCTCTCTCTCTCTTACTCTTTCTCTCTGTCTCTCTCTCTCAGTCTGACTCTCTCTCTGTCACTCTCTCTCTCAGTCTGTCTTTCTCTCTGTCTCTCTCTCTCTGTCACTCTCTCTCTCAGTCTGTCTTTCTCTCTGTCTCTCTCTCTCTGTCACTCTATCTCCCTCTGTCTCTGTCTCTCTCTCTCTCCCCCTCTCAATCTGTCTCTCTCTCTCTGTCTCTCTTTCTCTCACTCTCTCTCTCTCCCTCTGTTTCTCTCTCCCTCTCTCTTTCACTCCCTCTCTGTCTTTCCCTCTCTATCTCTCAGTATTCCATCTCTCTCTCTCCCTGACTCTCTCTCTCTGTCTCTGCCTCTCTCACTCTCTCTCTCCCTGTCTCTCGCACTCTATTTCCCTCTGTCTCTCTCTTTCTATCTCCCTCTGTCTCTCAATTTCTCTCTCTGTCTCTCTCTGCTTCTGTCTCTCTCTGTCCCTCACTCTCTGTCTGTTTCTCTCTTTCTCGCTCCCTCTGTCTCTGTCTCTCTCTCTCTCTATCTCTCTGTGTCTCCCCATCTCTCACACTGTTTCTCGCTGTCTCTGTCTCCTTGTCACTCTCTCTCTCTCCTTGTCTCCATCTCTCTGTCTGTCTCCCTCTCTGTCTCTCTCCCTCTCTGTCTGTCTCCCTCTCTGTCTGTCTCCCTCTCTGTCTCTCTCCCTCTCTGTCTCTCTCCCTCTCTCGCTGTCTCTGTCTCTCTCTCTAGGTCGTCGTTGGTCACAGGTATAGTGCCAGATGATTGGAGGATGGCGAATGTTGTTTAAGAAGGCGAACAGAGACTTTGCCGGGAATTACAGACCGGTGAGTCTTACTTCTGTTGTGGGCAAGGTTTTAGAAAAAATTATTAGGGATAGGATTTATAGTTATTTGGAGAGTAATGAATTGATTGGAGATAGTCAGCATGGTTTTGTAGCGGGTAGGTCGTGCCTTACTAACCTTATTGAGTTTTTTGAGAAAGTGACCAAAGAGGTGGATGGGGGTAAGGCAGTTGACGTGGTGTATATGGATTTTAGTAAGGCGTTTGATAAGGTTCACCATGGTGGGCTTCTGCAGAAAATGCAGATGTATGGGATTGAGGGTGATTTAGTTAATTGGATCAGGAATTGGCTAGCGGATAGGAGACAGAGGGTGGTGGTTGATGGTAAATATTCGTCATGGAGTTCGGTTACGAGTGGTGTGCCTCAGGGATCTGTTTTGGGGCGACTGCTGTTTGTAATTTTTATTAATGATCTGGATGAGGGTATAGAAGGATGGATTAGTAAATTTGCTGATGACACCAAAGTCGGAGGTGTGGTAGATAGTGAGGAAGGGTGTCATAGTTTACAGAGAGACTTGGACAAGCTGCAGAGCTGGGCCGAGAGGTGGAGGATGGAGTTTAATGCAGAAAAGTGTGAAGTAATTCACTTTGGTA